>NC_038250.2:8999947-9010295 GCF_000004515.6 Glycine max
ATATAAGTAAATATATCGTTTTCAAACTTTTTTAATATAATTAAAACCGAAAGTTTAGATGTGTTATTAAAATTTGCAAACTTTTTACGAGAATAATATCCAATATAATTACTACATTATAATAAAAAATGTTTTCAGGGATAATAAATAAAATTAGTTTATAAAATAATAAATTATTGATTGACTTAAATTTAAAATTCAATTCTTTTATGAGACAATCAATTAAAATTGAAAAAAAATACAGTGTTTCACGGATTGATATTTATTTATGACCACAAATCAATTGATTTAATCGATAAAGTGAAATCAATCAAAAGTTGATAACAATTATATAAACAAAAATTAAATTTTAATTGATTATAATTTTGATTGACTTCACTGGTAAAAAAATTAATTACACAATTAATATGTGATAAACTTGATATGAAAAAAAGGCAATATCTATTTTAACCCGTGCTTGATATGGGTGCTGACAGATATATAGTCAATGCTTATATTTTATATAATATATTGATTGGTTGATATCATAAATATATATCTAATTTTTGTTATTATTTTTAATTACATAAATGATATATCAATATAATAGGCATAAATAAACAATATTTTACCTTTTTTTAACTTTAAAAAAAGTGAGATATCTTTTTATCAAAGTTTGACAATGCGTTGACCATTGCAATCAACGATTATATGTTATATAATATATTAATTAAAACTCATTAAAAAGCTATAATAAGTGAGTTTTTAAATAAAAAGTAAGTCAGACATATTTTTTATTTATAAAAAGTAATACTTTATATTTAAAGAGTGTGTTAAAAATGTATTACAGATATTTATCTTTTCATATTATTCTTTGTTGTTAAATTAAATTTGTGTTGATTTTATTAAATAAATTTAATTCATTTATATTATAAAAATAATGTGAGATTTCATTAAAAAAAATATAAAACTTATCATAAAAATATTTTCTTACATTTTTTCTTAAATTCTGATAAATAAAATTTTTAAGTTAATTAGTATAAATATACTAAATAAAGTTTTGTAAATTTACCACAACCCAATAAATTCGGCGTGCTTTAAGGTACTTTATCTATGCAAACATTTCCTTTTATATCTTTCAATTTTAAAAATTAGATGAAAAAATCTAAATTAAAAAAATACATGAAAACAAAAAAAAAATTCTTGATTCTGGTGTAAAGAAATCGAAATGTAATCTTGTAAATTATTCTTCAAAATAAATCTAGTAATTTAATCTCAATATAGAAAGGATCCTATGTATGCTTTATAAGGCGTACCTGAAGGTATTTTATTTTTGTAAATATTTCCTTTTATATTTTGTAATCTAATGAATTAAAGGAAAAAATCATTTCATGACTCTAGTATAATCAAGTAATTAATTTAATCTGAATAAAGAAAGGATCTTATGTTTGTTTATTATTTTACGAATTATAGCGTTCAATACTTGCATTTTATTTTTTTAGGGTAAATACATCTTTATTTTGTTGACTTTTAGGCTAAATACATCAATTTAAAGTAAAATAATCTTTGCAGATTTTATTTTAAATGTTTTTACTTACTCAATAAGCGTTTTTTTTTACTGCCAATAAGCGTTTTCATAACTAACTTTAAAAATCTTTTTAACACTAATTTATGATCTTACACAATAAGTGCATTTAAAGTAATTGGTTAAGAAATCAAAACTTTCTATTTATTTATTAATTCTCTATTTAAGGAATCTGGCTAATAAGATCATAAAATTAAATACTATGACATTGATTTACTTATTTTAAAAATATTCCTATAAAAATAAATCATCATAATTAGGGACTTTTTTAATTAGCCTACACGTTGTACTGTTCGTCTTATATTTTTAATCTATAATTTATATATTTCTCATCATATGTTTCTTTAAGTATATTTATTTGTTTCATGATATATTTGTAATTTTAAAAAATAAAAAATATAGTATAAATAATTCTCAATAAATATTTTTATTTTATTTATTGATATTTTACTTAAACATTTAAAGAAATTAGAATTACATTGCAATTTCATAAAAAATTCTGTTATTTATACAAACAATAGAGGGCAATGTACTTTTGTCACCACCTGGCTTACACGTGCCGCCCTTACAAGTTGCCAACTTTTAGTTGGATTTGTCGATGGAGATATGAGACTGTAATAAAGGAAAATGATTGTTGAATGTTGAATACACTGTTAACATTTCTCAACTTTGTAATTATAAAATAAAACAAATATTTCACTATATTAATTAAGGGTGTTGCAAAATAATATTTTTGGGACATTAATTAAAAAATTTAAAAAAATATAAATATTTATTATGAAAATTATAAAACAACATAAAAAAAAATAAACAGTGTAATTTTATACATTTCAATAAAAAAAAATTCTTTTAATTTCTTAATTAATATACTAAAATCACTTATTAACATTTGTTATTGAGTAACTGTTATCATTTTATATTTAAAATTCTAAAGTGTATTCAATAATTTTGTTGCCAAGCTGAAGTGGTAATGAATTATAGATGTAATTAAATAACTGTTAGTTTTTTATTTCTCCAAAGACTACTAGTAGTCAATAAATTAATAATAGTAAGATTGATTAACGATTCCGTTCACAACATAGTACCTCTCGATCCTGCTCCCTTCAAATTTTTACTATCACCAACAAATGTAGTTTAGGAAGTGTAGATTTTTTTATATGAAATAAAAAAAGTAAATAAACTGAAATATTTTTTTTATATTTAAATCTGAAAGAAGTACGTTTTACAAAATATCCTATTTTATCAAATTAAAAATAAGGTGCTGCATCACATCCAAATAAATAAAATTAATTTTTGGATTGCTTAACAAAAAGTGTATGCTGCCTTAATATTTAAGATTGGCATGCAGCCCTTTGGATAGCTCATTCAATGACATAAAGACTTCATCTAAACCCAACCATCGAATATTCCATGCAATTGAAATTTTACATCAACCTTAGAGATACATGGTGAAAAAAAAATCACAAATTTAATTTCCTTTACTTATAAAATTAACATTCTAAAAGTTAATATTTACCGATAAAAAAAACCATTATGATCAATTATTCTTTGTGCAGTTGAACTCAATTCCGAGTTTTGTTTTCAAAGCAGAGGCAAAAACTTTGAGAAAGTTTTTGTTATTTTAGAATCAAGATGCTTTTTGTTTAAGGTGAATAATTATCATGCCTTATTGCAAAACAGAAGTGTTTTGTGAACGTACAAGCAAGGTATTTTTTGTGGGAATTGAGACCCAAGTTAGTTAGGAAGGAAAGGATACATGAATAGATTAGGCTGTAAATTATTAGGAATGAACTAAAATATAATTTTCTTCTTCTTGAATATGAAAACGTTTGAAATTTGTTTTTATAAAATTTTGAATGTGTGTTTCACCCTCCAAAAATTAAAATATGTAATTTTTAGGCCAAAAATAATATTCAAAAATCTGAAAATCTACGTGTATTACTTGTTTGTATCAATTATATATATAATAAATATAAAAAAATATTAAATTTACACTAAAAAAAATTCTTTTTCATATTTTGTTCACCTTATTTTTTTAGGTTAATTAAGTTTTTAGTTCCTAATTTTTTTAAATTTGTATTTTAATTATTAAACAAAAGTTTGATTACTCAAGATTTCTCAACAATTTTTCGTTAAATTTTTTAGTCCTTTATCAAAAGTTTAACCAATCAAGGACATTAAACTTTTTAAAAATTCGATTTTTAATGCGTGAAGCCTCATTAAATACATAAATAAAAAAAATGAAATCCAAACTTTTGTTCAGAACTAAAAATTAAAATTTTTAAAAATTTACTAACCTTGATCGGATAAAGTTTGTTAGGGATTAAAAATTGAAAAAGTTTAGAAACTATAAACTTAACTAAACTTTATTTTTGTTTTATCTTTCACCAAATAAACCCCTAACTAGTCATAAAAAAAAAAATCCTAAGTAACTAAATACATATTTTGTCCTAACCATAAAGTTAAACACATGTTTTTAATAACAAAAAAAAAATGAGATGAGATAATAATAAATAAAGAAGGTATTCACCCAAAAAAAATAAAGAAAGCAGGCAAAAGAAGATTTCATCATTATTTTTGTTATCTAATTTACTTTTAAGATTTAATGTAGTTCTCTTAATTTTGAAAGTCAAATTAGATCCTTTAATTCAATTAGATCCCTTTATCTTTAAAAGATTTAATTAGATTTTTTTATTTTTTTAAAAATAAGTTCAATTTAATTTTATTTTTCTTTCATTTGCTCCTAAAATTTTAAAAATCTAATAGTTTTAAATAATTTAAAATAGGTTTGAAAATGTTTAGATTGTATTTGTGAAAATCTTTTAGTAAGTTTTTCATTTAAAAAAAAATTAAAATATGTCAAATTTTGGTTCAGAATTCAGATAACTCTAAATTTACAATTATAATTATTTTACATTCAATCATCTCGATTGATCTATATAACCTATAATTATGTGTAAAAATTTTAGTATATTTTCTATATCAATTATACTTATAGCCAATGAAAAAAGTTATACACATGAGTTTGAATATCTAAATTTTATTTTGACAAAAGAAAAATAACACACTTTAATTTTATTTTATTTTTTCATTTTGACCGCTTCAATTTGAAATCTTATTTTTTTTATTATAATATCGATGTAGAATATCTAATCATTTTATTAATGATTAATATTTATCACACACCTAATTGATCATCTTTAATAAAATATATTTTTTCAATCATATTTTTTTATTTATAAAACTTAAATCCAAACTTAAAATGTTACTTAAAGAAATTGAATTCAAAACCACTCAAAGAAGGACTTGTTGGTTTTGAAATCTTATTTAAATATAGTGACCCAAGTTTTTTCACTGTGATAACTGTTGTTGGTCTTGATTGAAGCTTTTTTTTTATTGTGATTTAACCATTTAATAACGAGAAAACTAATTGAACATTAGAAAAATAAATAATTAAACCGCAAAAGAACGTGTCAGAGAATTCCTCTTTATAAACAAACGTCTACGTTACAACGTACCATCATATTCGCTAAATCAATATCCGGACTCTCTGCATCTAATTCCAAAATTGTGAAAAACCCAGAAGCAGAAGGAGCAATGGCAGATAAGCCAAGTCGATCCCTGGTTTTATTCGGTGATGGGTTAGCTCGTTTCATCGATTCATCGCACTCTCACTTTCACTCTCTCGCTTCTCTATCTTCCTGCGGTTTTTTGAGTCTCCCAAACTCTCCCCCCTCAGGTTCCCTTCTTCTCAATCCACATCCTCTTTGTGTTTGTAATAATGCCTAGCACACGCTTCTCAATTATTATTTTTCCTATTTATGCCCCTGCCACATTCAAATTCACTTGAATATGTAGTTTCCAGAAAGCGAGGATGAGAGGACAGTTCGAGAAGTTGCAGTGCTGTTGGATGCATGTCCCATTTATTTAAATATGGTGAGACCCATTTAGTCAAGTTTTGATTTTTTTTTTGTTATCTTATAATTGGTGTTTTTTTTTATTCCTTGTTAAAAGGGGAAAATCAGTGATAGTGACAACCAAGAGGATTCACCAAAACAAACCTTGCCTGATAGGTATTCTCTTTTATTTGTTTGTTTTCCATTTTCCAGTTTGTTGTTTGTAGAGATTAAATTAATTATTTGACATGTTTGGATAAACTTCTCTGTAGCATTTTTAATTATTTGGGCCATGTATGGATAAACTTCTGTATTGCATTTATAGGAGAAGAATGTAAGAAGGTAATATGAATTAAGTTTTTCCTGTGAGTTAAAATTAGCTTATGAATAAGTTAAACTGAGCTCGTGGAAAAGTAAATGAGAGATTTTCTATAAAAGTTGAAGTGAATAAGTTGAATTTATCTAACTTGTAAAAGAAACTTAACTTATTTTACCTTTTTATTTTCTTCTTTTATAAGTGCTTATTGAGCAAGTTATCCAAACAGGGTCTTGATCTTTATAGGTGACAATCATTCAAGTATAGCAAAAAAAAGAGTAAGTTTTACTTTTAAGGACTAAAAATTAAGTTTTTAAGGGACTAATAATACTTAGAAACATAGGAACACCAAGGACCAATGTGTACAAAATAAGGACTTACAGGTACTTAAGTTTTTTAACGTAGGGACTGGTTCTTAAATGAGTGTCACCTGTAAGGACCAAAGGATTGATTTAAATGGATCAAATAAAGGATTTCGTTTTTGAAATACAGGTTTATGGGAATGAAAGCTGCTATTTTGACCAACAATTCAAGCTTGAAGTCTTTTAGTGCCAAACTTGGATTTAGTGTTCTTAAATTGGATGAGTTAGTGGTAGGAGGTTCTGCCGAGGTCGTGGCCCTTGAGCTGCTCAAGTTGCTTGGCTTTCAAGAAGGGAAGGTGCTGGACAGTGACCACTTTGATCTGGTTTTCTTTCACAATGGAGCTGGTGAACAAAAAGTGGTTGCTGCTGATATGGGATATATGGATGCCTTGGTTGGAGGGGTAATGAGTCAAATGCAACCTGGATCTGACATCAGTTCACGTCTGCACTTGTCCGTTGTCGTGAGCTATGGCAATATCTTGGAGGGTGATGATTCTAAGTTTTCTGTGTCAAAGAGGGTAGATGAGAAGAACTCCCATCTTTCAGTGCTTTATCCTCTACAAAGTTATGCTATGAAAGGAGGAATTCCTCGAAAGGATGTAAGGTAATTAAAGTAGCATTTAGCGCATGGACAGAATGAAATAGAAAATTCATTTTTTGTTTGTTTTCCTTGGTTCTATCCTTTTAAGTGAAACCAAAATGGAGAATTTTTTGACCCCCTGCCATGTTCTTTTATATTTTTAAATATGCCAAACATAAATAGAACTCGTGTTTTGATATGCACACGTCCACCAAACACTTCCTAAGTTATAGTAATTGAAGATTAGTAATCCTTGCTTTCTCTTTGGATTGTCTTGAATATTTATCTCCATATCAAATGATACAGGCATTATTCTCCCATGTTAATTGCGCAATGGCAATCTGCGGTGACTCGCAAGGATAATGCAGAGAGATTTTCTTTTGAAGATTTTATGGAGGTTTGTTTCTAGATTTTACTTTAGGTTTTATTCACAATTTAGTAATGATTTATTCCAATTAGTGTTTCTATTTTTGCTTTGTTTCATGACTTATTAGTCTGATCATGCTCTCTATTTGTTGTTCTTAATGATGTTCAGTGCACAACTTTACATACTTCAATCTTTAAAACTTTCATGTTATTGATCAACATGTGTATTTGAGTGTTTCTTCTAGTAGTATACCATAAACATATTTGATTCTGTGATTGCAAGTGTTTGCAGTTTTTGTAAAGTATCATGGTTTGAGTGCTAGCTATTAATGAATTTTCCTAAGCTTGTTATTTGTTTAAGCTATAATTCTTGGTTACTGTATAACCTTTGCTTCACTGTAGTTTTTTGTTTTCTTGTAATGCAGCATGGTGGAAATCTTACAATACCGGCAGATAGGTTCTTGCATGAGATAGCCTTTAAGCTTTGGAAAGCTCCCAAGTATGGAGCCTGATTTCACTTTTTGGTTTTCTTTTCAACTTCTTGTTGGCTTCTTGTTATAGCAGCAGAGCTATTTAAAAATTCTCTGATGAACATGTTTACTTCGTAATCTAAAGTCTAAAGACTCTAAACTCTATTCCATCATGTAATAGCTAATAAGATTTTGATGAGAACGGTACACCAATCCACTCATTCTTTTCTTGGCAATGTTTCTTGTAAGCATATATAAGAAATCTATATTTGTTAACCTTTTTTTATGTAATAAAATGTCTCTTCAAATTTTTTACTATATCATTTCAATATCAAGAATCCTGCCTAGGTTAGCTTTGCTATTCTTAGCCGGTCCCAAGCCCGGATAAAAGGAGAGGGTTGTGTTAGGCTTTCGACAGCCAACGTAAAACTTTGTCGAATCTCTATGACATGGATCAATTACGTAATAATGTGAATGCTAGGTCGTTGCCCGGAAGCAACGCGCTGTATGGCTTGAGTACAGTGTCAAAAGAGCAAGGGCCGCTGCATCGCCGTCCGGATGTAGTGAAAAGTAAGCAAGTGTTCCCACATTTTCGTGAACGGGTGTGGGTAAAGAAGCTAGTTCATGACAGAAGGATTCGCTTTAGTACATGGAATATAGGCACACTTACTGGAAAATCTATGAAAATAGTGGATGTTATGGTGAGGAGGAAGATCAATTTTATGTGCCTACAAGAAACTAAGTGGACAAGTGAAAAAACGAAAGAATTAGACAACTTGGGATTTAAGCTGTGGTATACGGGAAAAATCAGATCAAGAAATGGGGTAGGGATTATTGTGGACAAGGAGTGGAAGAAGGATGTCGTGGATGTAAGAAGAGTAGGAGATCGTATCATAGCCTTAAAATTGGTAGTGGGACAGGACACCTTTAATATTATTAGTGGGTACGCACCTCAGGTTGGGTTAGCAGAACACTTTAAGGTAAAATTTTGGGAGGATCTAGAAGGGGTACTTCAGGATATACCCCAAGGAGAGAAAGTTTTCCTAGGAGGGGATCTCAATGGACATGTAGGTAGCGTGGCTAGAGGTTTTGAGGGGGTGCATGGGGGTTTTGGTCTAGGGGAGATGAATGGGGAGGGTAAATCCATCTTGGAGTTTTCGGAGGCTTTGGATCTTTCTATAGCCAATACATGGTTTAAGAAAAGAGAGGAACATCTTATAACTTACAAAAGTGGAGGGACATGTTCTCAGATAGATTTATTCCTTATCAGGAAGTCTGATAGGAAGTATTGCTTGAACTGTAAAGTTATCCCGGGAGAGAGCTTGACTACCCAACATAGAGTTTTGGTTATGGATGTAAGAATTAGAGATAGGGCAAAGAGAAGAAGTCCTATGGTAGCACCAAGGATCAAATGGTGGCACTTGAAGGGTGAGAAACAAGGAATCTTCCAACAAAAGATATGGGAGGGATGGTGTGGACAATCACAAGGAAGTGCAAATGATATGTGGAACAAGATGTCCCAAGAGATTATTAAAGTGGCTAAAGAGACGTTGGGTGAATCTAGAGGTTTTGGACCTAGGGGTAAAGAATCGTGGTGGTGGAATGAAAATGTTCAGAGCAAAGTTAGAGTAAAAAAGGAGTGTTTCAAGGAGTGGTCTAGGTGTAGAAATTCTGAAACTTGGGATAAGTATAAGATAGCTAGAAATGAAACCAAAAAGGCGGTGAGTGAGGCAAGAGCCCAAGCTTTTGACGGACTATACCAAGCTCTAGGAACCAGGGACGGAGAAAGATCTATATATAGGCTTGCTAAGGGTAGAGAGAGGAAGACTAGAGATTTGGATCAAATAAAGTGTGTTAAGGATGAAGAAGGCAAAGTCTTAGTGCATGAAAAAGATATCAAGGAAAGGTGGAAGGCGTATTTCCACAACTTATTTAATGATGGATATGGATATGACTCTAGCAGTCTAGACACAAGAGAAGAGGACCGGAACTATAAGTACTATCGTCGGATTCAGAAACAGGAAGTAAAGGAAGTGTTGAAAAGAATGAGTAACGGTAAGACGGTGGGGCCAGACAACATACCTATTGAAGTGTGGAAAACTCTTGGAGATAGAAGTCTTGAGTGGCTCACCGAACTCTTTAATGAAATTATGAGGTCAAAACGCATGCCGGAGGAATGGAGGAGAAGCACGTTAGTGCCAATCTATAAGAACAAGGGGGATATACAAAATTGTGCAAATTATAGGGGAATCAAGCTCATGAGTCATACCATGAAATTATGGGAAAGAGTGATCGAACGGAGATTAAAAAAGGAGACTTAAGTTACTGAGAATCAATTTGGTTTTATGCCGGGAAGGTCGACCATGGAAGCGATTTATTTATTACGGCGGGTGATGGAGCAATATCGCATGGCCCAACAAGACTTGCACTTGATTTTTATTGACTTGGAGAAAGCGTATGATAGAGTGCCTAGAGAGATTTTGTGAAAAGCTCTAGAGAAGAAAAGGGTTAGGGTTGCATATATTCGAGCTATCCAAGATATGTATGATAGGGTATCGACTAGTGTTAGGACACAGGGTGGAGAGTCAGACGATTTTCCCATCACAATTGGTTTGCATCAAGGGTCAACCCTTAAGCCCCTACCTTTTTACCTTAATTCTGGATGTCCTCACGGGAACAGATCCAAGAGATAGCGCCGAGATGCATTGCTTTTTTGCAGATGACATAGTCCTCCTTGGAGAGTCGAGGGAGGAGTCGATTGAGAGGTTGGAAACTTGGAGACGAGCTCTAGAAC
>NC_038250.2:9010874-9044839 GCF_000004515.6 Glycine max
CGGAGTATATGGAATTAAGTTCGACAATAGAGTAGGGTTTTAACTCAGAGGTGAAATAGGAGACCATATTATCCCTTAAGTCACACGGTTTAAATATCTTGGTTCGGTAATATAGGATGATGGGGAAATTGAAGGGCATGTGAATCATCGCATTCAAGCAGGATGGATGAAATGGAGAAAAGCATCGGGGATGTTATGTGATGCAAAGGTACCGATCAAGCTAAAGGGAAAGTTTTATCGGACTGCGGTAAGACCGGCGATTTTGTACGGAACAGAATGTTGGCCGGTCAAGAGCCAACATGAGAATAAAGTAGGTGTATCGGAGATGAGGATGTTCCGGTGGATGTGTGGTAAGACTCGACAGGATAAAATTAGAAACGAAGCTATTAGAGAGAGGGTTGAAGTAGCGCCTATTGTAGAGAAGATGGTGGAAAATAGACTTAGGTGGTTTGGGCATGTAGAGAGAAGACCGGTAGACTCTGTAGTGAGGAGAGCAAACCAGATGGAGAGAAGACAAACAATTCGAAGCAGAGGAAGACCCAAAAAGACTATAAGAGAGGTTATCAAAAAGGATCTCGAACTTAATGATTTGGATAGAAGTATGGTACTTGATAGAACATTATGGCGGAAGTTGATCCATGTAGCCGACCCCACCTAGTGGGATAAGGCGTTGTTGTTGTTGTTGTTGTATCATTTCAATATCAAGACATGCCACGAGTACAAGTAGAAGGCTCCTCGGTAGCAATTTTTTTAGGTACATTATCTCCCACACAAGCCAAATTTCTTTTTGGTTCCATAGGTTGTTAGTGCACATCTTATAAAGAAATGTATAATTAAGAGGAACTAATTTTTAGTATACACTTGTAATGGATGGTTGAAATTAAAGTAAAACTACTATTGGACATCGTTTTATATTGATGAAAAATATAAAAATCATATTCATTTTTAATTCCTTTTTATAATTATAAATAGCCCTAATTGCTTGTTATTTTTTTAATCAAAATTAAATAAATGCAAAAAATTTAATAAATTTTTTATTTTTGTTTTAAAAATATATATTATGTTAACCTTAATGCATTTTAATGATATTAGACAATTTTAAATTTTATAAATATAATCTATACAATATTATAATGTGAACTTCTACTCTTACGATGAATTTTACGATAAAATTATTTAATAAAATATTAAATGATATAAGTATAACAAAAACATTTAATTGGAATGCACGGTAGTAAAATACCAAAAAAAAAAAAAAAGAATGCACGGTAGTATAAATTTTTTTCATACTGTTATTTTAAAAATTACCTCTAAAAATTTCTTATTGATTACCAGTATGAAAATCTTAACATTAAGCTTTAACATAAAACGGTATAAACTGATTTTTCCTTGTATTGTACATTTACAATAGTCAAAATTAAGTTTCTCGCGTTATATTATGTTCATAACATGTAATTATAATATAAGCTCAAATATTGTTTTTTTATCCTTATAAAATACGAGATTTTCTTTTTAGTTCTTTAAAGAATTTTTTTTTATAATTTTTTTAAAGGTTTTTGTTTTGATTTTAATCCTTTAAAGATTTTATTTTGACTTTAATCCTTTTAAGATTTTTTTATCCAGTAACAATGACATAAGTGAGATCTTGACTTGTGTCATCAACAAAATAAAAATGTAAGTTTTGTTTTGTAGGCTGTTTTTAATTCTCGTTTGTTAAAAAAAAATTAATGACATTAAATTAGTTGATGAAAAATTTAAAAACATAATTTACTAAAAAAAGTTACATGACAATAGGATTAAAATAAAAAAATTTAAATATTTACTATAACAATTTTTTTTAAAGGACTAAAATAAAAAATATCTTATTTTATAAAAGATTAAAAACATATTTAAACTTATAATATATAAATCTATAGATGTTTATACAAATAATTTATTTCTTTCTACCACTGTACATATAGATCAACTGACAATTTATTTTAGCTTAACCATCTTGAATGGTTTGATTTCAACTAATTGTCTGGAAATAATAAAATAAAAGAACAATTTCTAACAAGTTCAATGTGTACTCATTGCTTTCGAATTCTTAAAATTATTTTTTTAACTTAAATATATTTTTAGTCCTTCAAACATTGGATACTTTGAGATACGCCTTTTTAGGGTCTCAAATTAATATTTGTATATTTTAGTCTTCAAATTTGCAAAATGCTTATTCTAGTCCGTCTTAAGGTAAAAAACTACCACAAATTATGCATCCAAACTACCATAAATCAGTCACGAGGGACTAAAAAAAAACATTTCGCGAATTTGAAAGGCTAAATCAAATGCAAATTTTAATTTGAGGGACTAAAAACATTATTAAAAACATAATTAAGAAACGTGAGAATATGCAACTAGAACAGCTTCCTCATTGGATTCAGGTTGCAGAACAGTTCCACCAATTAGTCAATACAATTGCATAATTCACGGTCTAACGAAGCATCAAGTACACTTTCAAAAGCTATTCCATTAACTTTCCATAAGAGATAACTATTTCTTGTTCCAATATCAACATTTAAACCTGTTATTTGGAGAAGAGGGAACACAAATCATGACCATCTTTCAATTCAAGAGACCATCTAGCACTCTAATAGGTTTCTAAATAGGCAAGTACCCAATAGAAACCACCCTATTAAGAGTAGAGAGAAGGATAGTAACCCAAGTAAGAAGGGCCATCCAACCATAAAAACACCTAAGCAAACAACCACAACAAAAGGCAGAAAAGACCTTACAATTGACCTGAAATCAACCCAGTGCCCCTTAAATATTACCAAAGCTCCTACATTCACCATGTTCCAATTCATTGATCCACCATAACACAGCCGATTCAGACAGTTGGCAACAAACGAGTGGCAGTTGCAAGTGAAAAGGTTGTGAGTTTTGTTCTCAAAATACCGCAAACTTGTCTGTAACGCATCGTCCCATGCGATTGCAGTACCATACTCGGCATGCAGGTAACCGTGCTTGCATGTATGTGCAGATAGGTTAGGGGGGAAGCAACACTGCAACATCTCAGGTTACACAGAATGCCAAATTAGAGTTTATACTTTTAAAGAATTAAAATTGACACCAACCAAAATTTTAAGGGGTACAGGGAAAGGGGAGAGCTTGGCAAATGGATTGTTCTAACTTCTATGGATAAAAAAGTCAACACATCTATAACTGAATTACTTTTCCAAAATCAAGGTCAAATCACCGTACTAAATGAGGGCCCAAATTGGGTGTCAATAATCTGAAATTGTTGGGTGGTAACAAACATAACTATTCAAATTTAGCATGCATGCCCCATTATCTAACAGCTGGTATCACAAACAATCATAAGCACCATATGAGGGGATCAAGCACCAATAACTGTATAAAAACCAATTGCAAACTTAGTGGGCTGATTTGAATTAAGCATCTTTAGAAATCTATCTATTTAGAAATGGCAATTTCAAATATAAGTGTGAGGCCCTATGAGGGGAAAAGGGTAAAATAACAAAAATTTCAGATTCAATTTGATATATGGAAAAGTAAAAGGTAAGGAGTTTCTTATTTCAAATTCAGATTCAATTTGATATATGGAAAAGTAAAAGGTAAGGAGTTTCTTATTTCAAACTAAAAGATTTATATATCTCAAGATGAAACCTATAAGATTCAAATGGGACATGACTTGTAGGTTTTGACTTCAGAGAGCCCTCTAGGTGCAAATGCAACTCATTTCCAACAAGGACATAATCGTCAATATCGCAGTTAGTTATGGTGTTTTCCTAATACATCAATGTTTCACCTAATAGTTTCACATGTAACTACGTTTTGGCCATAGAAGTTCTGTAGTCCCCTAAAACCCCATCACCAACCAAAAACTAAAGTTAGTTGAATTTGGCATAAAACTGTTTTGCAAATTGCAAAGCATGCATGCATTTATGGATGATATGCTAGCATGAAAGAGAACAATCTGTAAGAAAGAAGGCAACAAGAGATTTAGATAATGAACCTGAGAAACAGTACCTGTCTACGATCAAGTTGCAAGTATCTTGCCACTGGACCAAATGCAAAATCATCAACATTCACAAGATATGATCCTGAAAAATCTAAAACAACTCCATCCTCCCTGCAAATGCCAACATGACCAATGAAGGGAGCCAACCATGAGACCACAGGAAGTGGATTCCAAACCAAACAACATGGAAACTTTGCCTTCTTTGGATCAATTGGATCTAGAGGCCACAGCTCATGCTGTATTCTTTGTGTAGAATGTGAATGCTCGACGTCATAACTTGCATTTAACTCCATAGTAAAAATCTACACCACAGCATATAGCTTTACTCAAGTATCTGTGGAGATGCATCACTGTATCAAACTACTCCTCCAGACATCCCAACTCTGTACAATGAAAAGATCAAGTGAGACAGTTATTCCTTCATCAATTTGATAAAATTAATTCAGCAATGACAGACTTTATGGCACAAATACCTAATTTAGAATTGGGTGTATGACCAACTACTGTCCAAATCTCAAAGGAAATAATGGAGGAAATCACAAGTATGCTTTAGGACCTGTAGCACATAAAATAAGGCAGCATCAGATATAAGATAAGCTCAGAGCACAAACATCAACCAAATCTATCCTTGCACAGTATAAATGTTTAGTCAGGAGAATTCACAAGGACAAATATAAAGAAATTTTGGCTACTGATTTGTAACTTTGACACATCAACTACATTGGACTCTCAAAGAGTGCCACATTAATTCTTCCTTACCTGACTCTTCATACCACCTCATCGTACAACTCACAGTGGTAGATGTAGTTTCAATCATTTTAACTACCTACCTTCATCCATGTCACCAACCTATTTACCTAATAGCAACATTTTAAGGTACTACAACATTGCCAATTGCTTTATGAATCAAATCTGCAAGAGTCAAGGTTGGAGATAAAGTACATTCTTACAAAACAGCTCACATGGAGCAAACCCCAAATAAACAGCTGAGGATTGCATCCTTCTTTTGATGGACCAACAACCAAGTGAAAAGACAAAAACAAAGATCTTTTGAAAATACAAATCTACTTTTCCATAATCCATATTATCAATTCTGTAATTATTTTACATTAATAAACTAAACAATTCTCTTGCTTCATATATTTTGAGCTTATTTGCATATATTACTGCAACAAATTTATATCTAAGACGCTGTAAAAAAATTAATTATTAGGTTTTTTCATAACAATCTTTACTTGAATAGGTTGTTGTTTCCCTTCCCACATTTGATATATAGCAACTTAAATAAGGAAACAATTATAAAAATAACCTAAGCGGGCAATTACACACTACTTTGTCACAGAATCCTGTATACCATGCAAGCAATTAACTTTAGGCCCCCAAAATTAACTACAAGAAAAAGATGAAACAAAAAAGAGAAAAAAAAAAGTATTTTCGGATAAAGGGGTGGTATTCTAATGTCCCCATTAATTATATTTGTATGAATACTCGCATTGGAGATATCAAAAAACATATACAGCAGTTCATCAATATGCATAACAAGTCAGAAAAACCAAGGACACATCATTGTCTGAACAGAACTGAGGTGCCCCCAATCCTTACCTGAAGAAAAAGATGAAAGAAAGAATCACAGCACTTAGAAAAGCCAAAAGGGAGTTTGAAGATGCAGAAGAGTTGTTGCTGGGGGTCATTGCAATGGGGGGTGTGATTTATTCTGGGGATGAAGCCACTTAGGAAAAATACAAATCATAATAATATTGCTTCACAAAGTCTACAACCAATTCTCTTTTTGGAAATATAATAATTAAATGCAATGGATTTTTTATTTTATTTTTTATGTTGATTTTAATTATTGTTTGTTTCATTTGGAAAAATGGCTTTCTGATTGTTTTGAAACAGAAGCAAGAGACGGGAAATGGGAAAGGTGCATGAACCCTTCCCTGATTTTTCATTTTTATCTTTCATGGTGGGCCCCTATCATGTCTGTGGAGTTGTTGCATTTCTTTTTTTTTTTTTTATTAAATCTGCCTTTTCATATGTGAAAATATGGTTAATTTGATTTTATATTTTTATATAAATTATTAATTTTGATGTTTGCAAGTTTTTATATGGGTTAATTAAAATGTTTTCCACGGTCAAATAATAAAATATATTGTTAGTATAATTTATAAATAATTATCATAAAATCAACAAAATTATTATAATTTTATAATTAAAAGATAATATAAAAAATTATATTATGAATACATATATTTATTTACTTTTTACATTATATTCACTAAAATATTAATGATTTTGATTTACTTAAATTAGTGTCATCCTTTAATTTAATATTTACGTGATATTTATTTTTTTAATCATGTATATTTTTAAAATTAATGTCTATGATTATTCTTATATCGAAATTTTTTACTATCCAATATCTTACTTAAACAGATCAAATTCACTATTACTTATATTAATAACTTTTGGTTATGAGACATGTATTTAATTATATTATATTATATGATTCTTAATATTATTAACGCAGTCTAATTAAATATGTGTGGTCTATCAAATATTTCAAAAAGTTTAAAATTTATTAAATTAAAATTAAATGAAATTATATTTATAAACAAAAATACATTTATTTTTTTATGAAACATAAATGTATAGTATCATCAATTATGGATGTTATTGGTATTTGTATTTAATAAACAATTAATATCCTATCTGATAATAATTATTGAAATAAAATATCAGTTTTAACTGAAAAAATACCTGCTACGATATTATTTTATTCTTGTTTTAACCTTTTAATTTGCTTTATGCGTTTTGTAATAAAAAAAAATTGAAATCTTTGAAAAAAAAATTGCATCATGAGTGAGCTTGACACGTCATGCAAAATGGTCATCGCTGGCAATCTCTCAGTCGTACACGTGGAACTGTGGTGACCTGGTGGGTATGCATACACCCAGTCACTTTTTTTCCCTTTATCCAATCTAATGGTATTAAAATATATATATTTTCTGTAAGTTTCATTTCATTCTTGTGATGCTACTAATAGAATAAAAATTCGAATTAGCTTAAATCGTTTTCCTCCTAAATTTATTATTTATTAAATTAAAAATATTACTAAATATTTTTAATAATTCAATAATTTTTTTTTATAATATTTTCTTGTAAAAAACATTGCAAATAAAATATTAGATGAATAATTGAATTATGTTTTTAAAACAATATTTTTTTATTATATAATTAAATATATTTTTGAAATTTTTTTCGGAGAAAATTATCGTCAACTCCTTAATGATTATTTGTACTAGTTAAGTTCCATAATTTTTAATTGACAAAAAAAAAAAAATCAATTTCAATTGATTTGGTGGTGGGTGAATGGTGGAGTGAGTCGGTGTGGACTGGAAAGAGATGGGCCTCCTTCACCTTAATATGTTCAGGCAGCTCAGCCACAGGTTTCAATAATCCACAATTGAGTATTTGACCCCAACACAATCTATATCTAAGTTGACCAAAATATCATATCTCATTTTTTCTTTTTCTTTTTTTTATTATTAAGATATACTACTATGATAAAGATCTCATATAAGAAAAGAACTTATACTAAGGCTAATAATTTATTTTCTAAATTATAAGTGTAAAACATCAGTTTTATTATTGATGACTATTTTTGTTAAAAACATTTAGCTAACCATTTTTACTGAGTTTTTTTTCCCTATATTTTATCATAGACTTCATCATGTATATTTTATTATTTAACAAATGATTTTTTCATTCATATGTTGATCATGAAATTGTAAATTATTAACCACTTCATTTTTCTTGAATAATTAAATTATTAACTATTTCACCACACAATTAGGTCAAGCATACAAGTGCCGTAGAACATGTACATTAATTGGCGTGACATTGTTTTAATTTAAATAGAAGTCTCAAGTTCGAATTTAAATTTTAGATATGCAGTTAAGATAAATATTCAAAGGAAACATATTAAAAGAATTTTCTCTATTACAATAGCCTAAAAGTTCACTGTAAAATCCGCTGTGAACCAATGACTTACAGACGGTCCAAACTTTGTGGCCCAAAGTGTTGTGTTCTATACATATATATAAAAAAAAACATGCAAGTAATTAATGTGTTTGTCGGTAAATAAAAACACCAACTTAAGTTAATTTCTCTAATTTTTGAAGCAAATATAAAACTATCACATAAAAAGAGTTTACACTTTGGTTTTGCAAGAGGAGGAATGAAGCTCTGGCCACAATCCAAGTACTATGTTATCTTTAAATAACGTCCCCTCAAATTAAAAGTTATGAATGAATAAAAGAGAGAGATTAAAAGAAAGAATGATAGATAATATAGTGATAACGTTATGGGTTATGTGAAAAACTTTTAGGTGTAAATGTTTGATTTATTTATCCGTATATAACTGTCTTACACACCATTTGACTGAAACCAATTTCATGGAATCAAGAGTTTGACTCATCTATAGTAAAATATTGTATTATTTGATGTGATAAATCATCTATTAGTTTATATAAGTAAATAATCATATATCTTGCCATATATACCAAATCTAACTGTATTGTATTTTGTGTGGTAAAGTAAATTTAAAATAAACTTGAATTTTGTGCGACAAGATGGACAATTATATGAGTCAATAGATGACTTACTACACTAAATAATCAGAGTTTTACTAAAAAGAGGTAAACCTCCCATTAGGACACTTTCAAAGAGGAAAAAATATTGTTTAAAACCGTTTTGAGGTGTATACACTCCAATAAAAATGAGATAGATACAAAGAAGAGACAAGAATATGTGAAATACAATGAGAATTGAGAGATGCGATTAAAAAAATTAGAGAAACTAATAAAGTAATGAGATGTGAAAGAAAATATTAAAGAAGTATGAAAATACATGAGAATATAGAGTTATTATTTCAAAAAATAAACCAAAGGTAGAAGAAGGTTTCAATATTTTTCCCCTTTCTTTAGTTTATTATTTATGGGGCACACTGCTATTTGCTCTTGTTCTAACTTTCTTGGGCAGCTTTGGAGGGGCTGAATGGTTGCCAATACCTTCAAGAGTAGAATCCTGGGGGAATCTTGAGTTTCTCATGCTACCCTTTCCTTTCTTACCCTAATGTATTTTTCAAATTTCAATTAAATATTTTCTTTCTTGCTTTGGTGCATGTACTAATTTGAAGGAAGATGCAACATGTGGTTAGGAGTTAGGACTTTATTGTGAATATCTTTCTCTCAAATATTTGGAAGTTGTTACAAGTTCAACTTACCGATTCCATTAACTGATTAAAGTGATACATGTCAAGTTCTCCTTAAACAAACTTTCAAATTCAAGCTTTATGCACGGACAAAATCATTATTAGAATTACGGTAATGATATTTAGTAGGAACGAATTCTTAAGAAGAGTACAAAAGTAAGAATCAATAATCATTCACAGTGGAGTACATTTAAAAAGATGTTTCTTTATGTAACTACATAGTCCACTTTTAAGATCTTGACCAATTACATTCTTTCATAATACTTTGATAAACTTTTTTTTTTTTTTACCAAACAGCATTTTCCTTAAAATAAAATAAAATAAAATTTGAGGCTGACATAAAGACCATTTGGTATAGCAAGTATACACCCTTTCCTCCCCATAAGAAGAAAATACTTCTAGCCTGCAGTGAAAAGTAACATTATTTTCTTGTCGTTATTCTGTTTCCACCACCACCTAACAGTTAATAATTTTTCTTGATAGAACCTAACAGATAATAATAGTGCAGAGATATATTTGGATAATTTTTTTCATAAGCACTTCTAAAAGAAATAAGTTTCTTTATAAACTAAAATTAGTTTATACACAACTTAAAATCATATTTAATAGAAGATAATAAGGGAATTTCTAAAAATTAGTTTATCCATAAGTTAATTTTAGCTTATGTAAAAATTCATTTCATTTTTCCTTCTTTTATTTTCCTAGAAGTGTTCATGAAAAAAATTATCCAAAAGAGGCCCTAAATCTTCTATGTTAAGTAGTTAGTCCCATTGACCAAAAGGAAAAAAAGGGATTACACAGCAAACTGAAAATGTACATATGTTCATTTTATTTTCAACTTTACAGTAAACATATGGTGTGTAAAAAGGCAAATATAAGATATGTACATTATAGAATTTGATACTGAACATATGGAGCACCCGTTCCTCCCAAATAACTACATGCTGTCATTGAATGGAGGGTCCAGCGTTGATAATTCTTTAGTATAAGCGGTCAACATGTATTATTGAAGATCAAGTTCATCACGAAAGGCATCTGGTTCAAATAATCTTGCAGAATCATCATTGTAAACTCCAGGTACAACTCGAACTCTAGGTTCTTTTGATGTCAGGTTTTGGTCCCCATCAATGTTAATGAGGATAAGTGCACATACAAGTAATGAAGTTGCAAGACTCACTAGAGTAATTTTCAATCTGCCCAGTACAGGCTTGACCTTAAACATAAAAAAAGAAAGAAGAAAAGATTATTGGTTAAGTCAATTCATTATGCAGATTACTCAAGTTCAGATGAAAGTTCAAGGTGTCTATTTGCAAAACGCACAAAATTTAATATAATTGTGTCTTGTCTTCCCATTTTCTAAAAGCATATCTATCTGCAGTTTTAAGTGGGAAATAATTCCTGAAACTTGATGACACAATATCACTATTTGATATGCATATCTGTTTCAGTTACAATAGTGATCCTAGCTAGTTCACAACCCACATAATCTTAAATCTTAAAAAACAATTATGTTATATAGGTCCAAAAGAAAACAAGAAAATATAATGCTAATGGCTTGGTTCACAGGAGTCTCAGGCAGCAACAGTTAAGTTACGTGTAAAAGTGGAAGTAGTTTAATAGAATACTCACAAAAAATGATCCAAGGAGTCTATCGCGGGCCAAAACTTCAGCAGTCTTCACCCAAATCTGTTGAGAAATATTTAGGCTTAAGTAGTAGAATACAATATTTGTTCATACCACCCAAAAACAAAACAAAGAGAACTCATGCAGAGGCATTTTTGTAAGGTATACAAAAGGGGCACAACAAAGAACACCACAAAAGATTTTATTGACCATATTTGCCTGGGTAATTTTACCAGTCCAAATGACATGGCACACATCATCCATGCCATCAAATTATTCATCTATGATTTTTTCAAGCAACATCATGATCTCATAAGCCATTCCATATCAAAAGTTATAGAGCAATTATACTCACACCCTCTGAGCTTTTTTCAAATTATATATAATACCACTTTTTTTCTATTCCTACACTAACAACCGTTTATGTTTGAAAACATTACAGTGGCACCTCCTTATTTATTACACTAACACGTCCTTAATATTCGAAAACATTACATTGATATCCCCTACAAAGGAGTTCACTGTAATATTAAAAAAGCAAGAGATATTTGTGTAATTTCATGGAACTTCAGCGGTGATTAGTGTAATTTACTCTGTTATATAACACTTATCTATAAGATATTAGACTTTATTTTCTTTACGATTGTGGTGCACTGCAAGAAAAGATAGTATATGGCAGTGAATGATAGGCTTTAAAGGGACAACATGAAAGAAAAGTGAGAGTAGCATAAATGAGAATATTAAGATGAATGTGTGATCATACAAAAAAAAAAATACAAAATGACATTATACAAGAGAAAATTAGTGTAGCACCCATTGAAGAAAAAATGACAGAATCGATTAAGGTGGTTTGGGCATGTCCAAAGAAGGTCACAAGAAACATAAGTTAGACGAATAGATTGCATGATTTTTAGTTTAGGGAAAAGGAGAAGAGGAAAACCGAAAAAGACATTAGAAAAAATCATCAAAGGAGATCTTAGATTTAATAGTATTTTTGAAACTTTAATTTTTAATCATGGCGAATAATGTTTTGTGATCTATGTAGTCAACCCCACTCACCTAATAGGATAAGACTTTGTTATTGTGGCAGACTACACCAATTTACACTAGTAATATTCTACGAAAATTGATTCGGAGCTAAGAGTGATATATTTTATTATGTTGGAATTCTTCACTACGACTTGGAGAAATAAAACCTCTAAACAAACAAGTAATCTTGAACCCAAATAACAACGGAAAAAATAAAGGATACAGTAGAACCCTCAAGCAAGAAATGATATTTGGCATATTTTATATAACAACTTACACTGTGCCCAGATTTTAAATGTGAGTATGTGGGGGGTGGGGGGGGGGGGGGGGGGGGGAGAGCATACCTGACCATCATACCACCCAGTCTCCTCATCTGCAAAATCAAGAGAAGAATGGTTAAATAGCTTTATATAGTTTATCAATTATGGCTTTATATAGTTTATCAATTATAGCATTAATGTATTCTAATTAAATTTATATTGTTATTCAATAATTATGGTAAGTTTGATAGCTTTTATAATAATCATAGAAAATAGTAAATGACAATGTACTAATAATAAGGTAAAGGTATTCAACTCATCTTTTTACATTTTACAAACCAGCAAGGATGAAAAGTTAGTTGGTTTTGAAATAATTACCTTAAAGACTATTCTAAGAATGATTTTGAATTGATAAATAATATAAAATTATTTACACTAACCATTTGTTAAACTCTAACAAGAGAAGGAATAATATGTAATATTAGTATAAGTTTTGTCATACAATCATAAATCATTTGAAAAGTTTATTCACTTTGATAATAATCACCCTAAAAATCATACAAAAGATAATTTTTAATCAATTGGTGGTCGAAAATATTTTACATACACACTACATATTTATTAAACTCTAATGATAATAGGCATACATTAATAATTTACACTATCAATCGATTAAAAATCAATTTTAATATGGTTTGTAATTGGATGACGCAGTAAGTCTATAACCATTTGGTATGACTCTTATTATGATTATTCTAAAAAGCAACGAACTTAGCAGGTGATGCTATGTGATTAGATTGTGAGTATAATAATTTTTAGTGCATAACCCATACGTAGTTATTAAATTTGACTCAATTATTAATTTGATTTCTAAATATTTAAATAATTCAATTTGGTCCTGAAATTCTTAAAAAAAATCAATTTGATCTTCAAACTTTTAAAAATTTTAAGATAAAATTAAACTATTTAAAATAATTTGAAGATCAAATAGATAATTAAGCCTTACAAAATTCAAACAAACTTATCAGAATTCACGGTTGAAAAATAGTTATTCCACAAAGTTGTCATTAAACTGTTGAGAAATAAAGTGGAAAGTAGATCGACAGAGTGAGGGTAAAGAAGAAAAAAGGTAGATACATTCAACGGTGGCACTGAGCAAGCGATTCCCGACATAAGCCCAGCCAAGATACATCCTAACGACAGCGAGCGTGACAGCAAAGAGGCCGCTGGAGGCGGCGCAGAGGAGGCGCTTGGCGGGCTCGGCCTGGGCCCCGGCGGACCCGAACCAGGCCACGGGGAGGCCCAGCAGCAGCGCGAAGGACGCCCCCGTCACGAAGAGGCGCGAGGCGTACTCCACCACGTCGCCGGCGGCCCACGAGAACGGGAACGAAGTCGAGAGGGACTGGTACTCGTTGATGGGCTGCTGCTCGTGCGGAACAGGGCACTCTGTTTCGGGCCTGCTGAAAGAGAACGATAATAACAGATAACTGCTTCTGCTGGGAACGAGAAATAATGGGATTGTGGATGACGCTGAAAGGAATCGTGGGTTGAGGGAAAGTATGGGTCTTGTTGTTGATGGAGCAGAGAACGACATTCCTATGCCTCTTATTGCCATTATCGCTTCCTCTGCCTCGCCCTCCTAAGACTAGCTTCCATTATCCACTCAGGATTTCATTTTTCTTCTTCTCTTATAATAACAATTTAAGTTAATACTAAAATATCTTTATGATGCATGAAAAAACTGTCTTGAAATTTGATATTAGTTTATTATAAAAATTTTAATACGTTTTTTAGTTTATTATAAAAAATTTCCATTAAAAGTCTTTAGAGACACTAAAAACATGCTATTCTTAATAAATATTGAGATTAAAAATATATTATTTTCTTATAAAAATTAAAAGATTACTTTTGGTCCATTTTCAAGATTATGCAACTTTGGTTCCTCAAAATATTTATTTCACATTTGGTCACTAATTAGTCTGCAATCAATTTTTTTTTTATGAAAATTAGCAAACTAATGATGACCAGACACTAGATGAGTCAATTTTGACATGATACTAAGACATATGCTTATGTGACACTAACATTATGTTATCATAATACTAAGGACTATCACATCATGATTGGACTCTCACGTTAATCATTTTTGTTAAAAATTAATAATACAATCTTGCTAGACCAAAATTATTAAATTTAAAAAAAGTTGAAATCAAATATACAATAATTTTTTAGAACCAAAATTGCATAATCATCACAAAATTATACGGAGCAAAAGTGAATTAAAGCCAAAATTAAAACTAATTTTTCAAATAATGAGGGGCAAAATATATTATATTCTTAATTTAAATATGTTGAAAATATTAAGTTTTTTTACATGTTATCTATTAATATATATATTTTTTATGGAATCCATTTATATATTGTTATTCACAATAAAACGACAGTAATTGAAGATCAGGAATCTGTCATGTTATCTATTAATTTAATTGCATAAAACGACAGTAGTCCTTTTATATATTCTATGACATTAAGCGAATAGCATAGTAACGACTATTTTGAAAACTAAAAATTCAAAACATTACTAATATTCCCATAAAATTTTTGGCAATTTGGATATTGCAGTCCATGCCAAATATAAAATTAGCCTTCAAGAGATAATGATCATAACAACTAGGAAGTACACTTGCTCAAGAAAAACTCAAGCTGAGTAACGGGAAATACATAATGTTCTTTTTTTCTGTTTTTTTTTTGTTCTTTTTCTTTTTTACATTTGCATGAGAACCTGAGAGATCGCATGTTACAATTCCAAATAAGACCTCTACAGACAAAGAATAATTTTGTACTTTTTTTTTTTCCTTTATGTTTCTTGCCTTTCTTCCCTCTGGGGATTCTTCATTTGTACCTACTCCAACTAAACCTCCACTGCACTTATGCAGATATTGGGGAGGGACCCTGCTCTTTTCTGAATGGGTTGTGTCCAGTCCCAACTTAGAATGTACCTGACACTTACCAGTTCAGCAATATCTTGATATGTCAAGATGGACGAAAAAAAGAAAAGAAAAGAAAAACTTTAGCTGTTCTGGTTCTTTGAACCAAGGAACAGCTTTAAGTATTATTACAATAGCTATGTTATAGACAACTTCGTTTAATGTGTTGAGCTTGTTTTTGGGACAATCAAATGTTGAAGTCGGTAAAGACGAGACATCAGTTGTGAGAATGATGGCCGCAAGTGTGGCTCCCTGCATCAAATCAAAACCATCCCAACTAAAAGCAATCAAACAAATAGAACAAACCAGTATTATCAATGTAACTATATCAATAAGATTTTTTCACTCATTTAGGTTTTCCTTATAAATTTCTAGTCTTTACTTATTTGGGTTCTAGTTCTTAATGACCACTTTTTCGTGAAGCTATGGTCCCTATAGGTTCAACTTATTCTGGTTTTGGTTCCCATAGGGACCAATATCTAAAATGAACATATCGACCAAATCCCAAATGGATGAAAACTACAAGGAACAAAATTTTATTTAAACCATCAATATATAATTAAAGACCAAGGTTTATTCTGATGCATATTAACTTGTCATTAAATTATTATCAAAATCATAACTTTAAAAAAGCAGGAAGATAGCAAAACTTTGATAATTACAGCAGTGGCAATCTGCCCTCAAATTTCTAGACAGCAAACTTTGAAAAGGGCCTCTTTCCAAGAATTGTGAATCTTAGTCCAGATTCTAATGTCATAAAGAGATGGAACATGGTTACTAAACATATTTCATATCTTCATTTGACATTCAGAGTGCTAGATATTAAAATAACAATCAGAAATCCCAAGTAGAGAAATAGAACTTACGTTTGCCAGCAATCACGTATTATTTGTGCCACTACTGGATTGACATCTTCTGGAATTTCAAGCCGTTTATTTTGGAATCCAACAGCTCCAACAACCTGCATTGGGTTCAAACCTTGCCAGGGAATTCTTGTGGTAGTCAACTCCCACAAGATCACACCAAAACTATACACATCACACCTGCAAACTTTAACCATCACATCACGAACTTCAAAATCATATTTCCATGAAGCTGACACTGATGCAGAATTAACTTACTTCTCATTGGCTGGCTCATTTCTCAAGACTTCTGGTGCCATCCACTCAGGCTGCAGGCAAAAGATATATTTAGTTTTTTTAATTGTAAAAATTATATATCCTACAATGAAACCAACTACGGCGATAATTTATATCAATGGTGAATAAGGAGTAATAACAGAATTTCCAAAAGATTTTATCCAAGTTCTGAAAAGTTACCGTTCCAGCACAGGATTTGGATGACAAATATGTATGGTGCTTCATTCGTGACAGACCAAAATCACAGACCTGTGAAAAGACAAACAAACAATAAATAATAATAATAATAATAATGATAAGGCTTTTCAATTATGTCACAAAAAGGTGAAGGCATCACAAGGCAAAGAGAAAAGCTCTGTTTTTCATCAAGCTTTAATTAGAATGAATGGTTAAGTTAATAAACTGTACAACAGTTCTATGTGTATCACTTGCTGGAGTTAAAAGTGAAAATAAATTATTTACAGACAATTCTTTAAAGATTTTGATGCACCAAAAGCATAAGAGTCATTTATAACAAATCCAGTAACATACTTGCTATGTAAGACATAGTGTTGGACACCAGTCTAATGCCATATTAATTAAGAACTACTTGAAAACGTTTTAACATGTGCCAAACATAGCTTAGGCAACTGTCACATGATCACATACCAGAAATTTCTGGAATAGGACGCATTTGACTCTGTTAAAGAACAAAACTTCAAAGATTTTATTCACTATGAGATCTCTCTTAACAACTTCCTCCAATGTCCTTCTTAGTCTCCCTCTCCCCCTATTCACAGCACTAGAAAACATACAATCCACTCCTCTCATTGATGCTTCCAATGGCCTTCTTTGTACAAGTCCAAACCACTTAAACCAAATTTTGTCATCTTTTCCTCAATCAATGTCATGCTAATACCTCCCCATATAAAACAATTATGTATCTTGTACTTTGTTGTGTAACCAGATATTGATCTTAACATTCTCATTTTTGCTACTCCCACCTTTTTCTCTTGTCCCTTTAAAGCCCAATATTCACTACCATAGTGTATAGTCAGACATATAACTATACAATAAAACTTGCCTTTAAGTTTGGTAGATACTTTATGATCGTAAGTGATCCCTAACGCCTTTCTTCATTTTATCCATCCTGCTCATATCCTGTGTATGACCATCCTCATTAATTTTCCCATCATTTTGTAATATTCATCTTAATTGAGGGCGAGCCCTGGTGCAGCGGTAAAGTTGTGCCTTGGTGACTTGTTGGTCATGGGTTCGAATCCGGAAACAGCCTCTTTGCATATGCAAGGGTAAGGCTGCGTACAATATCCCTCCCCCATACCTTCGCATAGCGAAGAGCCTCTGGGCAATGGGGTACGAAGTTTTTTTTTGTAATATTCATCTTAGGTATTTAAACCTAGAAACTTGTGGTATGATTTCCTTGTCTCTTGCTAAAATGGTGATGCATATACTTTGTCTTACTCCTACTTAAACAGAAACCCATTTTGTTTCCAAAGTCTATCTCCAAAGCCCAAGTTTAAAGCTAACTACTCTCCTTGATAAAAGTAATTCTCCCATCTCTCTTTGATATCTTGATCTATAACCAAAATTTTCCCCCAATATCTAGATCTGGGACCAAAACTTTCCCTTCTTCATCCTTAATACATCCTTCTTCATGACCCAAATATGTGGTTTTCCTTTCTCTATTTCTAGCAAAGCTTATATATTGTATGTTCTTCATTCTTTGTCCCAAGATCTTTGTAAAATTCTTCAAACGCTTTAGATCATGTTTCACTCACAGTATTCCTTGCCTCATTTCTAGCATTTCGATACCTTGCCCAATTTTCAGCAATGTTGGACCCATGTAAGGCTTTAAAACATTCTCTTTTGTTTCTTACCTTGTCTTGAATACTTCCATTCCACAACAAAAGTTCCTTACCTCTCAGTCCAAGACCTTTTAAAGCACGTGCGTCTAATAAACTTAAAAATAAATCATTCAAATAATACAACAACTACATCAATAAAATCCAACCACCAATTTATTGAAACTATAATAAATAAATTGATATTTCTTCAATTTTCAAATTGGTCAGCAGAATAAGTTTGTTAATAATGGGGAAAAAACATATTTATTACTCTTTTTTACCTTTGGTAAACTCTAACAAGCAAGCATAATTGTCTATTTTCACTCTCAATGGTTTTATTTCTCTCTTCAAGCAATCAATTGATATTCCTTTTATTTTCAACATTGTGAATTAAACTCCCAAGACAAAGACTTCAAGTAGAATACCTTAACAACCCAATGCCTGTCAACAAGAAGATTTGGAGACTTTAAATCTCGGTGGACAATGGGAGGATGGCTCGTGTGCAAGTAATTCATTCCCTTAGCCTGACAAGTGCACGGTAAATTCACAATAAGGAAAGAGAGAAATAATATATAAAGTTAAAATGAGGATTATTTGTGGGGTTCTTGGTGAGAATAGGGTGACCCTCAACATTGGAAATCCTTATGGTTCAGTATGAAGGGTTTGATAAGAATATTGAAGCTAAGGTTGTGTGGCAATGTGTTGTTTATACAGTTATTTGGTTGGAGAGGAATGCTCATATTTATAAGGAAGTCTCTGAGCCCCTACACTTACTTTGGGATAGAATTATATTCATGGCCTCTATTTGGTGTTCACCCTATGGCTAGTTGTATTTCTCCTCTCTTCTTTCTAAGATATTTCTTATTTCTACTACAAAAAGAATGGGTAAGTATTAACAACTTCATACCACATCTAGAGCCATGCGCAACCGTTTCTTCTCATCAAGTCGAAGATTGGGACGATGCAATAGCCTATATAAACTGCCTCTGTATGCCAAAGACAAATACACTTTAACAAGCAAAACAATAATATAGAAAATCAACTAATTGATTTGGTGACCAAGGACCGAAGTTGCAAGTTGGCTATATGCCAAAACACAACATCAATAAAACAAAATACACTGTACAGTATCAATAAAGGAACATTTCATATCAATATATAATAGACTTTTCAAGAAAATCACACAAAAAAAAAGTCCATACAATTGCATCCTTCCTGCAATCTCCCAACCAATACTACGTAACTTAATGCATAAAACAAAACTGACCTTGGAAGAAACTCTGTCAAGATAGAGAAATGTGGGGAGCGAGTAATAGCTCCCATGAAGAGCACGACATTAGGATGCCGCAGCCTTATCATGATCTCAACCTGCAAAAAGCAATAAATGGGCATGAATATTATATGCGCATATGACTGCCTTATACATGTGCATATAGAGACAATAGCTTACTTCAGATTTGAACTGAGCTAGCGCATCACCAGAGAAATCTTGGTCCAGAAACTTCTTTACAGCAACTTCCTGTCATGCCAACCCATTCATGCCAAATTACCAAAATCAGCACACAAAAAAACTACTAAGTACTTTCACAATCAAAGCAACTCTTGTATAAGAAGATCTTCATATATGGATACAAGCAACAAGTTCCAACACCAAATCAACATGACATAAATGGAACCAGGAAGAGACATATGGCCACATGTGTCTATTTGCATAAGGAAAAAAAACAGTGTGCATATTCGTCCATATTTCACAGTCAAATAAAAGCAATTTATTAAATATTTGACAGTCATATAGAAAGAAGGAGCAAGTTCAAAGACCTGCATGAAGCCAAGTTATCAAAAATAAGATTAATGCTAGACCCATTGTCACCCCTAACTCTATTGGAATCTGAATAATGATTGATCTTGATTTCAAGAATGGTTAACAGAAAAAATAATTGGTAATTTACCAGCTCCTGAGACAAGCAATTTCACTTCATAAAGTACTATTGCATTTTACACTTTTTAATTGTTTTAATGAGCATGTAGATGTAGACTAGGTCAAGCCTGAACATTAATTAGTGTCCTCAATAGCATGGAATTACAAATTTCTGCATAAGTGAGAATTTCATGGACATTCTGGGTTCTTTCTTCACAAAATTACTCAAGGAATAGACTTAATTGAGTAAGTAAAAACATTGTAAGTTAAACTGTGATCACAAATTCACAATCATAATATGACATGAAACAAGACATGGGGGCAACAAATATTAATGTGCATTTTAAAACTTAAGCACAAACCAAAATGATGAAGTCATTAAGGGGTTATCTGAAAATTTTCAGATTACATAATTCCAGGAACTTATTAAATAGAACGAAATCACAACATTAGAAAGGAAACTGTTGATGTACTGAAGACAAGAAAAATGTGAGTGGACTTACAGTGCCATTGCAATCAGCACGATAAACTTCACCATAAGAACCTACAATGACATGTGTTTACAAGGTTAGAATAAAAAAATACATGGCGCATAGCATATTTCCAACCAGCTTGTACTAGATCTCTATAAATGAAATATATTATTATATTAAATAGCAATATCTAAAATTCCAATTCTGTGTAAAGAAACAATTAAGATATTATAAGTTCCCAATTATCTTTTTAATGGCCATTTTGTTTAAGCTTAAAAAAAGTGTTCTATGATGCAATGTGTTTTAGACCTCTTTTCAGAAACTACTACTTTTAGCTTATGACAAAAGCACTAAAACAACTTTTTTCAAGAGGCCTTTACATTTTTTTATGGAAAAATTTACAGAATTATTATAAATATTTTAAAAGCAAATGCTAGGGCACAGGTCAGCTAGACCCTTTTTCAAAACATATGCTTTAACTAAAAAAGCAATTTTTTATTTAAATAAAAAAAGTGCAAAAAAGGAGCCCTAAAAGATATTTATACATGTAAAGCCTTATGTTTTTATATAACTTTTATATCTAAAATATAACATTTAAATCCAGGAAATACACTTACCAATACCAATACGCTCACCAATATCAAGATCCTCCCATTGAATTTCCCATTCTGAGCTTTCGCCAAGAACTGGGTTAACTTCCTTGTTTCTACCATCATAACAATCTCCATTGACCCCCATCTCATTTATTAGAATGGCTGAATCTTTCCGTAATTCACTGTTATTTAAAGAAGCTTCAACATTGTTTCTAAAGCCATTTTCTTCATCTTCACAGAAACAGTCAACCCCATTATGCATTTTGCAGGAAAGAGCTGCCTTGGGCAAGGAAGATTCAGGACGCTTTTCTTTACATATCTTATGTGAATGGATAGAAGCCAAAACAACATTGATTGTGTTAGATTGCTCTATGTCATTATCTCTATCATAAACATTTACAAACCCATTCCTTGTATTACTACCCTGTGAAAAATTGTAAAATTCAACATTCCTATGCAATTCTTTTTGCTGTTCCGCTAACCAGTCAGCTGATTGACATAACTTAGTATCACTGGCAGAGCCCACCCCATGTGAGGGTATGAGAGAGTTGTCAGCTTGAACAGAATCAACAATGTTTTCATTTACTTTATCTACACCCCTATCTTGGGGATTTATATCTGAAAAAAGATCAGGAGGAGGTAAGGCACCACTCTCTACTAGAACATTATGCAGTTTTTGGGCAAATTCTGGGTCCTTTGCTGCACTGAGAACATACTTAGAGACATTTTTTACACGCATATTCTCTGCAGGTGATGGTTCTGTATGAGATGAGCATTCATATGCTTCTGTATGTTCAAATCTCCTTGTCTCATTTACTTTAACAAGATTATTTTCATCTGGCTTTGTTTGACTGCCCATAATTAATAATTCTTCTGTCTGGACCCTTTCCATTGTTGAAATTCTACTACAATCAGAAAAGACTCCCAGCACACCAGTTCCATCATCTACCATTGAATGTGTCTTGCTTGGTAGTCCTACAATCTCTGAGCAACCCCTAACAGCAAAACTGTTGTTTCCAAGCTGGCTGCTGGGTACCTCAGCAGGAATTAGAGTGCCAGGAGCACCCATCATATCAATAATGTATTCGCTGCATCAGTACAACGAATTAATAACAATACTTGAAATTGTTCCAACATAAAGTAAGACCTGTACTGTTTGGGTTATCAAAAGGCCATTAGCCAAATATGCAGAGAATAATGCTAAATGATACTACCTCCGTCCCTAAATATAAGACTCTTTTTTCAGATTTGCTTGTCCCTTTTTATAAGACTCTTTTCAAGTTGTCTTTTGCATTAATTATTTTTTGACCAAAATATCCTCTGTTACTTAACAATAAATGCTATGAATTAAAAATTTAAATGCATTCTCTCTCTTATAAGGATTGGAGAAGAAGATTAACATGCATTAATTAATTAGGTAGAGAGTAATTAAGTTGAAAGAGAGATGGTGAGTTCCAAAACAATTAAGGATAATTTTGGAAAAATAATACAAATTGCTAACAATTTTAATGCTACTTTCTTAAAGGGTGTGAATTAGTTAAAAGAGTCTTATATTTAGGAACAAAGGTAGTACAAGATAAACAGTTTGTGGTTCAATTCCTTTCAAAAAAGTAAGTTCATGTGGAGTAACTTAAAGTAATTTTAAATATCAAAATATGATTAACTGCAGTTAATGTAATCCAACGAATTAAAAAATCATTCCCTTACAACCTAAATCACAGACATCACAATATCCTCTGGTTCATTGGTTCATTCAACAATGTTATATACTTGTTAATTACACAAAGGTGGACCAGCTTCCTCATCACATAGGAGACGCAGAGTTTTACAAAGCAGCAGAAGTAAAAAAAATGGAAAGAGTGAAGTAAAATTGATTTTGGAAACCCTGCCTCTGAAGTCTGGATCACCATGATGATGAAGTGTAAACGTGCAATGCAGAGTTTCTAACTCAATAGAACATATATACCAACTGTCGCCAATTACATCATAGGCTGACTAAAAGTGTCTATTGAATTAAACTACCTTAAAAGCAATAATAAAAAGGGAAATAACATTCTACCGTAAGATAAATACCTTCCATCATCTGCTTTAATCAAATTCACAGCACCATCGTCAGTTCCAGTATAATAGCTCCCTTTTACCAGCATGCAGGGAATGTTAATCCTATCAGCAAGTACCTAAGCACCAGAAGACTGAAGTTAGCTTTAGTTGAAATCAAATAAATTGCATGAACCTGACCAACTTTGAAATTGAAGGTAACATAGAACTAAATGCTTTCTGCTAAAAAGAGATAAAAGAAGTTCATTTTAGTCTTGCACATATTAATTGTTTAATAAAATGTAAATTTTTCTGTTAAAACAGATGATAAGCATAAAAAAATGTAGTCATAGCATTTGAATGATTGATTTTAATGACAACACATGTCAAACAGAACAAATAACATGGCCCATACCAGTCCACAATAAAGAAGAAAAAAAAGCCTTTCCACATACAATTAGATGATGATTTAAAATTGCAAAAAAGCAGTTAGTCATCTTAACTCAATTGTTCAAATTTGAATCTCCCATGCAAATCTCTAATCAATAAATTGAGGCAAATCTTACCTTAAAAAGTAGGGCTCGGTGACGTGAAAGTCCGACATCAAGACAGCCAAGGGGAAGGACAATGGTCTGCATAGAATCCCGTAACTCACGACCCCTCATAGCCCACATCTTTGTAAGTTTCTCAGCATTAACAACCGGTCCACCCATTCTATTAACAACAACATCTGCAAGCTTCTGAAGCAAGCCACTCAAAACCAGTCCCAGTTCAGAAACACAACACTCCTCAACCAAACTACACGCCTTCCTCTCAAGATGATTGAGCTCAAGATCAACCACATGGTTCACCAAAATCACCTCACAATCAACATCTCCCGAGACAGAAGCCGTCTGCAGATCCACCAACAACGGCATCTTCCCCCGCTCAACCAAATTCGAGGTAACTCCATAAACATCATAAAACCCATCCATCACTTTCTCATCATAGCCAATCACATTGTAGTTCTGCCAAATTAACAAAACCACAAACTCTCAAAAACCACATTTCCAAAAATAATTCTACTTAACAGTTTCATTTTATTTCCCTTTTCAATTTCAAGAATTATCTATTATCTATAAATAGCACCAATCCAAACTTAATCCAGTATCCAAAACAGATAAATAAATGAAAAACTACAAAAACAAAACAAAACTGCCATTAAATATCATTTACAGTAAACTAATTGGCTAATTTCAGTTACGAGAGATAGAAAACGAGAAAATGCTTTATATAGAAACGTTACCCTAAATAATAATTAAAACATTACCCAATATCGAAGGGATTGAAACTGAACGAGGGCATGAGTGTCAGTGAGGGAAGCAGAGTAACCGAGGCTGATCTGTTTGGCGGCGTCGATCTGGGCCGATTCGGCGGTGTCGCGGCGATCGGAATCGGAGGCGCTGATTGCGAGCGCGAGTTGCATCTGAAACTCCTCCTCCTGCAACAAATTGAAATCGGCGACCTCGTTTTGCGCCTCGACGACGACGGGGCTCCGATCCGAAACGACGGAGGGAGAAGGGAGCGTGGAAGTGGAGGGAGGGGGAGTGTGATTGTGAGCGTGCGACGACAATGCGTTGTGATTGGGACTGGGGTTGATGGTGGCAGCGCCACCACCGATGTGAAGCTTTCTCAGCAGGTGCTTCATCTTTGGCATCGATCATCGACCACTGTTAATCGATAATCAAGATTGAGATTCGCTTAATCGCTCCTATTCCGTGCTTTTGCGCTTGCGTCTCGCGTTTTCCGTTTTTTTGCCTTAAACCGTTCCTTCTTCAGTGTTTCATTTCATTCCCTCCACTTTCTCTTCTCTTCCTCTTCCTCTTCTACTCTCTCTTCTTTTTCTTTTTATTTTGAAATTAATTATTATAATAAATAATTAATTATTAATAAAAAAATCACGAATATTCCTTAATTTATTTGTCAACTATTAATTTTACTCTAAATTTATAACTTTTGTTGATGAAGATTTTTTTACATACAATAAAAAAAGTTCTCTAAAATAAATAAATTTTGGCCATTCCAACAACATTTGATTTTATGATTTTATTATTACAGTTGGTTGTTGTTGCTGTTGTTCTTTCTTCAAGTCGTCTCTCTGTTATCTCTTAAAAATCATACAATCTTAAAATTGAATCATAAAATTAAATATTAACTCAATTACATAAATAATACAGAAACAGGTGAGGAAGGACAGCAGAGAGCAAGAGGTGTGATGGGCAGCGTTTGATCTTGGCCGTTGGATTCATTGACCTACCAATAGTTTGACATCGTACGGCTGTTGGAGAGAAAAAAGTCAAAGCGTGTGATCCCCGTCAGAAACCACAGCCACGAATGAGATTTGAGAATGAGAATTCCAATCGTCTTATCCTTCTCTGTACGCATAGCATGAGCTCGCGTGAACAAATTCTTAGACGCAAATATATTAATTTTGGTACTTCTTTTTGTAGAATAAGTTAGTAGTTAGCATTGTACACAATAAATATTTCTGTAAAAAAAAATTGACATATTAATTATATTTTAAAATTATGATTATTTATGTACATTGTAATATATTTTTAATTTTAATTATTAATAACTTCTTTTTAAAAAATATTTAAATTTAAGTTAGAAGATTGATTGAAATAAATAAGGAATTAAGTTAAATTGTACAGTTGATATCAAAAGTCTAAAATAATATATTATAGTATGTATGTTAGGAGCATAAAAGCTTCTGCAAAATAAATGTTAGGAGCATAAAATGTCTAAAATAAGTGTAAGATCTCACTAAACATCTATTTTGTGAGATAATCTTTTTTTAATATTTGTGTATAAAATTTTGTTAAGTGAATAACAGTGACACACCTTAAATAAGATTTATTTCTCTAATCTAATAGGCTTGAGAACATATGTGATATCTTACGCGATAAAAAGATTGTCTAAAATAACTTCAACAATTTATTATAATAACATTAAATATATGGTAAGGAGGCTACTTTATTTTTAATTTTTACAAACGTTACTAAATATTTTACTAAATACCTAAGCATCATCCAATTACGGTAACTAAGTTAAGTACACTTTATTAAATTTAGACTAATGATGATCAACTCTAATTAATGAGGTGCTAAGTCAAATGATTGGAGTTATTTATTAGTTCACATGAAAATATTAGAACTCCTACGAACCCTACGTTGGAATCGTCACTGTGAACTCCTACGGCCTCAACAACGTTTATTTTGTCATTATTTTTAAACGTAAGTATGTGTTTCTTGTTAGCTTTCTTTGTTTTTTTATTTCCTACTTGTAAGAAAAACCCATTACTGTAATATTTTTAATTTATTTATTCAGTGATATAAAAAGTTTGGAAGGTTAGTTAGGAAACTAAAGGAAAGTGTGAAACTATCAGACAATGAATTGTAATTTGTCCTTATTTTGAAGAGATGAGAAGTTAGAGAACGATCCTCTTTGGATACTAGTTGTTTCTTTCATCGCAGTAAAGTACAAACAAGGAAGTTTGTGTTTTATTCAAAGAGGTAAAGAGGTAAATGTTAGGAAATTTTTTATCATTAAATCATGAATAATCATATAAATTAAATAATATTATATTTTAATTCAAAATCTTAAGATTAAAGTTTATGGATTTTTTTTTTACTTATATGATTTTTAACTTTTTTATTTTTATCCAATGTAAATCTTCATATTTACACTTGGATTCAATAATCACACTTCATTGTGTTATAAATGCATATTAGTGATTATTTCTTTATTGTGAAAAGTTTGAGTAAGTTGAATTTTGAGAATTCATCCAAATAAAGGCATGCCTCAAGGTTGTTCATCAACAAAATCTTCAAGTTGATATTAAGATTTAAATTGGCATCCTTAAGAAATACGAATCCAATTCTTATCAATAGGATTGTTGTTGGTTTCATTTGCTCACATAATGAGATATTTCCCGTAATAATCCGCTGCATATTTCTTTGGCGAATTTTCTTCATTCTAGAAGCATTGTTTTATCTTCAAATACCCAAAAACAATGTACCTAAAATTAAGGTATGCGTGTTTATTGTATTCCAGTTTTGTTTGCTGTGGAGCATGAATACTTCAAAGACACTAAATTTGTACCCTGATTTCTTATCTTAACGGCAAATGTTTTGACCGTGAGAGAAATGCGTGCTATGATATCTTCTTTACTAGAATTTTCTTATGTGACTTAGGAATAATTTTATTCTTTTGCGCATTACCAACTTTTAAAGCATTTTTTCATTTATTATTTTAGCAAATTATTTTCAAAGATGATTGATCTGTCTAATTATAATTTTTCATTTATCATCGTTTAAAGCAAAATTTCAGTTTACTTGATTTTTGGTAGTGCTGCATGCTTCATGCAGGACTGTACAATGTACATTTATTGCTAATGCAACAAAATTACATTCATGAATTTAATGGGTTTGGGGATTTTTGAACTGCGATTGGTTGGCAATTTTTAAAGGGTTGTTTTTCATTTAATATTTTAACATAAAGAATATTTTAAAGGTTAAGATCTCTATTATTATAAGTTGGGGTTTTGCCAACCTTTGAAAAGTGAAAACTGTTATCTGCCTGTCAAAGTAATTAAACAGTTCTATAATTAAATCAAATCTAGTGCATAGGGATCTCAATCTACCAAATAATAATATATTTTCTCAGCTGTACTGAGTTACACAACATAATTTGATTTTAAAGTTGCTATGCTATTTTTAACCACAACTGATCTCTCCAAAAAAGACCTGGTTTGTACATATAAAACAAAATCTTGCCTATATTTCACTACCAAAATGTAATGCAATCACTGACCAAACCAATCTGATTGCAACTATGAACAAGTTAGTATATGGCTTACTGAGATGGTAAGCTGAAATCCATCATCACCATTCACTCATGTTTTGTTAAGTAGAGAAGCTAGATTGCGAAGCTCCTCAAATGCATGCATTGTTTCTGCATCAAATCCTCCTGCAAACTGCATTGACAAATAAATAAAGATTACTAGCAGTTTTTTTTTTTTTTTTATTTAGAAGAGAAGAATGATCCTAGAAAAAATATCTTTAGAATAGTTACAACATATAGTTGTCTAAGAAAAAATGCATTGAAGCCCTTTCACTTACTGTTTAGTGTTTACTGCTAACAACAGTTTAATCTATATACACTATTAGTATAACATTCAATAAGAATTTACCTTATCACCACATCATATTAATGAATAAGATGACATGGTAGAATGATCAATATGCATTGGAGTGAAGCAACATGAAAATGTTTTACACTGACAATGTATATAAAATAAACTTTTGATAATTAGAGTGAAGCAACCTGAAGTTCAATATGCATTGGAGGCACAACTTAAAAAGCATGGACTAGGATACTGAAGAATATTCCAGGACAAACCTGATGGATTCTAAAAGCAAATCTCACTCCTTGGAGAAGCATGTAATCCATTGCAGGATCTTTTTCTAATGCTGACTTTGCTTGAAGTTCCACAGCAACCCTTTTCATATACTTTTTAGCCAATTTAACTGAGCTTAGCTTTATCTGCAAAAAATAATTGTTGAATCAAATGTTGCACGTGGACTTGCATAAATATCTTGCTAGATGGATGATGGTTAAAAAAGACCTATTTTCTAGCCTTCCTAATCCACAATTTATGGGCTATCATATCAATAACTAATAAGCTGCTTAATTTTATATCAGTGCTCTAGGAAACAGTTGAACACAATCCAATATATACTATTTTTTTTTCCGTTTTGTAGAATCCATTGCTCACACCAAGTGCTAAAGTATTCTAGGATTGAAACAAGTACTAATGTTATATGTTATGATCTCATAGTATTGTTATGGCAAATACCATAATTTCCTTTTATAAACTTATCATTTACATTATGTGAGAATTGATGCACAGTATGGTGTACCTTGCCAATAATTCCATTATCAAGCATCCATTCTATTGGAATTTTAAACTCCTTGCAGTGACGCATTAATAAATCTCTTGTGCGAAGAAGGTTATATACTGTACGCTCCATCCTAACAATGAAACGCAAACGTAAGAGTCTTGCAAGACATAATTAATTTAGGGCCTCAAAAGACTTTGTTTTTTCTTCTTCATTCAGTGGTGACACAGAACACTCTTTTAGATATTTGAGTAGCTTACTTTTCTGACAATGCAACCATTTTCTTTAGAACAATGTCACAAGGTAGCCTGGGATCATCCTTGTAGGAGGAAACTTCAGATTCTAATTTTTTCAAATCTTGATAGCCAAATGCTGCTTCTCTTAATGTGTCAGCTTTCTTCTCTGGCCAATCAAAATGCTTAAGGACAGCCCTCTCATCCACCTTTGAATGCACACACAAATCATGGTTCTATCAGATGCCAAATATAAGCGTAACATTCATAACTTTACATATGAATAATAGAAATGAATCTCCTAGTCTCCTACAGATACTATGAACAATAACAACCACATATTTTAATTCCATGATGGATAATTTGGACCTATTTACTTAAGCTGAAAGTAGCAAAGTTTATACCGTAATTTGTATATGTCAATATAGCATAATTTCAAGCCACACAGTCATAAGAAAAAAGTAACTTACAAGGAAGCAAAGTTCATCATCCAGCCACTTCACAAATGCCACTACATCATCTATGTTCTGATAAACTGCATTGTTCACCTCTCTAATCAATGAATTCACAAATTCTCCCTGAGTCTCAATATCTGCCTTTATCTACATACATATCAAGGGACAGTTATTAGCTACAGAGATGTGAGGCAAATCATAAATTCAATAAATTTACTAAGTAAGCCACCTCTATGTATGCTTAAAAATAAAATAAAATCACGAATAATATAACAAGACCAGGTAGCTTAAACCATCAATAATTTTATATCATAAAAGAATTTCTCATGAAAAAAAGAGACTGAACTTATGTGCATAAAGTGGAAAAGTACTCACGGCAAGCAAATGTGATGAACGGTTTTCAATTTCTCCAATCATGCTGCTACGAACATCAGCAACATCTGGTGCATCAGAGAGTCCTCCATTTGAAGAATCCTTCCTTGAGTCTCTCTTCATAAGTGAATGGTACAATTCCACCACTTGTGGCTCTCGTTTCACCATTGTCGTGTTACTTCTTGATGCAGAATTCATAGGAGGTGGTGGGGGAGGTGGAGGTGGAGGAGGTGGAACTTGAGCTGAAGTTTCTTGTTTTGTCTTGCTAGATATAGAACATGAAGGCCTTGGAGGGGGATTAGGAATGCGTAGGGCTCTTTTCTCCACATCTGAAGAAACCAAAAGCTTGTTAGCTTCTTGGAAATTGCCAAAATGTTGTGGTCTTTGGACAATCTCCAAACCAGATTGTTGAACAGACAATGGCACTGATTCCTTTTCCATTTCTTTTGAACACACAAAACAATCAGACTGTCTTCTCTTACTCAAAACAACCTCTTCCTCTGAGTAGTTTGATCCACTGATAGAGTGTCTTCTTCTGGGGCTTCCCCCTACATCTGATTCAATCCAATTCTTCCTTATGAGACTACCTTGGAACTCTACTTGTGATAAATGATCACTAGTTATAGGCCACTTTTTTGGCTTCTTCACCATATTGAACCTATTTTCACTTCCACAATTTGAATACCTAGTGGCTTGATCAGAGAAAGAACTAACACAATCTCCACTACTGCTCACTACTGAATGAGGGCTAGATGGCTTATCTGAATTCAATGCTGAGCATGTGTTCTTCAACTCGTTTCTTAAACATGAATTCACCCACCTCAAGTAGGCAAGCTCCTCAACCTCATTCAATCTGCTTATCTGCAAACCTTCTACTTGTTTGCACAGGTCTTCATTAGTGAGCCTCAGCAATGATGCCTCGGCTTTAATTTTGGCAACAACGTCACTCTGATCACAAAAAGAAAAGGTAAATCAGCCAAACTCAAGCAAAGTTCACCCTTATAATTTTAGAAAATTATTCCTGAAACTAAAATACAAAAATGACAAGTATAAGCAACTAGCCAAATAGCAAATCATCCACCACATGTTTGAATTCACATTGGATGATCCAACATCATGTTGAAATATCAGCTAACAAGATTTTATTTACAAAAGCATATGTTTGGTTTCACGTTGAAGAATTGATACTGAGTTCAAATTTCATTGAGTTGAAACATCCTTGGGTGGTTTTTGCCTAAGATCCAAAATTTTATACAAACTGCTAACTTGCTTTTATAAATTAAAGTAACAACTAGCCAAATAGCAAATCATCCACCACATGTTTGAATTCACATTGGATGATCCAACATCATGTTGAAATATCAGCTAACAAGATTTTATTTACAAAAGCATATGTTTGGTTTCAGGTTGAAGAATTGATACTGAGTTCAAATTTCTATGAGTTGAAACATCCTTGGGTGGTTTTTGCCTAAGATCCGAAATTTTATACAAACTGCTAACTTGCTTTTATAAATTAAAGTAACAACATCCAAACATAAATCTTTTACTTTAAAATCAATTCTGACTAAAATCAATTTTGCAAATGCTCACACACATATGCTACCAAAACAAATCAATGAGCAAAAGAAATTTGGAATATGAAATGTTAAGTAATGAGTCAGAGTGCATTAAGTAATGAAGTATTGCTTAAATAATTTAAATTCGTATTAATTAATTAACTCAAACAAAGTGCCTCTAGTAATCAAGCATCTCTTCTTCTAATTTGTATATTCACCATGTTCACATCACATTTTTTTTGGAAACAGCCAAAGAATTTTATTAAGGAAGGATCATTCTTTGCCACAAGGAATGACCAGAATGACAAGAAACAAAAGTACATAAGAGCACTTAACATCGTTACAAGGAAAATATACGACTAAAGAACTCTGATGCTGAAATCTCCACCACGAGTCTAACTTCCAAAAAGCATAACACCATACCAGTCCACACGAATCAGCTACCAACACAAAAACCACAGCTGCACCAAACTCTGAACCCCACACATTGGGACTGTTTCTAAACTAAAAAACTATGTCTCAGCATGAAGAGAGTCAAGATTCTCTCAGCTCCTCTGACAAACGGCATGAATCTCCACTCGCCAAAAAAATAAAACTATTATGTGACTTTGTTCACATCACATTAACTGTATGTTTAGAGTAGCATTTGCAAAATTGATTTCAAATGAAATTATTTTTTATTCTAAAAGAAAGTTAGTAGTAAAATTCAATATAATTTTTTTTATCCAACCCAAAAATACTCAAATTTGATTAATCTCAAAATCAATTTTCCATTCCGAATCAATTTTTGAAAATTTTCTTAACCTCAAAATCAATTCAATGTGAACTCAAACACATACAACACTTACATTTAAAATCTATTCCAACCCAACAAACAACCAAACAAAGCAAGTAACATATATGTTTATGTTATCGTGAAAATGCATGAACCAAAATTAAGAAGAAAAAAAAACCTCAGAAGATTTGTTAGGACAAGCCAGCTGAGCATCAAGAGAAGAGAGCCTGCAAGAGAGGTTCCTCTTCTGCATCTGCAGCTCCTTATTCAACCTCCTCAACTCCACAACCTCCAGCTCAAGATTCTGCACTTTCACCTCCTTGTGTTGTTCTTCTTCCCCTTTCACTTCCTCACAAGTCAATGCACCCAATTGCTCAGTGAGAATGGCCTTCTCTTGCTCCAACAAATCAACCCTCTTCATAACCTCATCCACCTCACTCACTTTCTTCCTACACTCTGCAAGCTCAGCATTCAGCTTGCTTTCCCTCTCCTTTGACTCTTGCAGCAACCCTCTCATGTGATCCAACTCAGTGAACAAATCAGTGGAAGATTGTCTTCTATGAGTTGGGAAAGCGTGTGGATGAACCTGAGCAGGGTTGATAGAACATGATAAGTCGCCTATGAGGGACCTTTTCACTCGGGAGTTGGAAGAAGGCACAAAAGGTTTGTTGTTGTTCTGGTTTGTAACAACATTCTCCGAGATTGTTGTTGTTGTTGAAGATGTTAGTTTTTTGCTGGCAAGTGGTTTGGTTTTTTTGTCAGCGGAAAAGCCTTTCACAATGTGAGCACCCCACAACCTCGTTCTGGAGTTGTTGTTGGGGTTGGCTCCTTTGGTGTTTTGAGGCTTTGGGGCTTGGTTTTGGTCAGAAAATTTTGAAGCTTTGGACCTGTTTTCTGATGGGTTTTCTTCCCTCATCGTGTGGCACAGAACAAGAAAAACCCTTGTAGCTGAAAGCTAGAGAGAACGAACAAATGAAATGAAATGAGTGAATGAATGACTCGACTCGGTTTATGAAAAATGAGAGTTCAGTTTTGAAGGGAAGCTAAATAGAAAATAGAAAATGAAAGACATTGCAATGGCATAGTATGATAGGATGTGGCATAACACAATGAGGTTTTGTGTTGTTTGAGGATGTAATGCAATGATGGATAAAGAACGTGGAACTGTGGAAGCTTTGTTTTGTGATTTTGAAAGTTTGAATTTTGAAATTCGTAAGAGAGAGAAACACTGAAGAGTTTGAGAACTACGAGGACGGAGCCTGGGAACAGAGGAAATGCAACGGTCGATTTTTGGCGTCTTGGGCCCCACATTTTTTGGCCTTTTGCCTACGCTATAAAAGTTGACTTTCTTTTAAAAGAAAGTTACCACAAAAAATTATGAATGGGTTATGGCTTAAGTATACGTTAATTATGATTATTGTTGAAGAAATAAG